>NC_134014.1:31153346-31170846 GCF_040712315.1 Castanea sativa | reverse complement strand
GGATATGGAGAGATAGGAGTTGAGGAAACCTACAATGGATGGTGTAGAGGATTGTGGGTATGACAATCTCTAACTCTCAAGGGTTTGTGGCTAGGGTTTTTTCTTTGAAAGCACTCCTCCTAATATGTGGGTAAAGATGGTATATATAGTGTGTATGAGGATATAGTAGAGCAGATATGACAAAATAGCAAAACAGAATGTTTCGCGAGTGTCTCGCGAGTATCTCGCGGGAAGGCCTTACCAGTGAGACACTCGCGAAAACCAGCTGTCACCATCTGTCATGACTCTTCGCATTCCAATCATGTGCTGAGCACATGCTTCACTTCGCAGGAAGGCTACTCGCGAGCTACCCGCGAAAACTTCTTTAGTCTTCAATGTTGCCTTGAGTCTTCACGCTCTCTCTCACACACAACCCTTACAAATAAATCCCATATAAAATAAAGGGTACAAAAGATTGAATCAAAGTTACAATCAAATTTGGCACGAAATTAAGGCCAACACAAAATAGTTGTAAATCACAACTTTACAATACAAAATTTAACAAAGAAACAATTTAAATATATCAATGTCACAAAAAAAAAATGCAAATAAATAAAATATTACAAATTTTTTTGTACTAACAAAAAGAATAAGAAAAAAAAAGGACTAATAAAAGATAAAGTACAAATTGAAAATGCTGATATAAGAATAATAAAGTGACCGTAACAATTTCTTAACAAATTTTATGCAACAAGTTGTTAGCTAGCTTGTTATTAGTGGATAAAATATGTCAATATTGAACCTGAATTAGAATTAATAATAGCTTATCACATAGGATTTATTGTGAAATTATTGTGAAAATGGTATGGATGAAGCATTACTCTTATATTTATTGAATTCAAATTCTTATGATTCTTAGGTAAAGGTGTTCAACATTTTTATTATAGTGGCCAAAATAGGTTAATTTAATATACATACATATATATATATATATATATATATATATATATATATATATTTATATAAGATAATGTATTGTTTTAAAGTGTGTGTGTGTGTGTGTATATATATATATACACATTTTTTTTTCAAGTCAGGGTGATCACAAAACAGATTAGTTATAAAATAATTATTTATATAATTTTTTTTTTTTGACAATTGAGGGTGGTCCTAGGACCACCCTCACATACAAGTAGAGCTGCGAGTGTTAAGCTCTCAAACACATTTTAGATTTGTAGTGAAACTTTAAATTTCGTGAATTAGAAAAGTGGATGAAGAAACTAGATTAAGAATAACATTCTTTGTTTATTTCAATGTTAAAGTTTTTTTTTAGAAAATAAGAAATTATCTCATTTTCATGTGTTTAATAGTAGCCTTAAATATGAGTCAGAATACATTATCTAGAAAGAGAGTGTTGTTTTTCAAAAAAAATTTCCAAAAATAATCTCTTAGAAATTAGTCATATTTTTAATAGGATTTTCATTGAGTAAATATAGTTTTCCTTTAATTTGTTTTGTTTTTTTTTTTGTTTTTTGTTTTTTTTTTGTTTTTTTTTTGTTTTTTTTTTTTTTTGTGTATATTACTAAACACTAGAAAACTATTTTCACAAAAGATTTTCCAATGAAACTATATAAGCTTTTTTTTATTTTTTTATTTTTTAGCTTAAGCTATATAAGATTATTGGTTGATTGGGCTGGGCATGAAAATTGTAAGCATATATATGGGTGCGTTTGTTTCAACAGTAAAGCAATTCTGGAAAATGTTTTCAAGAAAAGAAAATATTTTCCGGAAAGGAAAATATTTTTAGGTGTTTGGTGGCATTTTAAAAAATACTTTGGAAAATATTTTCAGGTGTTTGGTTGTGATCTTGAAAATATTATAGAAAATACATTTTTTACTTGATGCTCACATTTTCTCAACTTCCAATCAAATATTTATCATCATTTCTCAGTAAAATCACCAAAGAAACAAAACCCAAAAAAAAAAAAAATCCTAAAATCCGAGAGAGAAGCGGCGCGATCGCGAAGGAGGAGGCGCAATCAAGGATCGCGAAGGCAGCGCGATCGCGAAGGCTGGGGTGCGACGGCACAATCGCGAAGGCTGGGGTGCGTCGGCGCGATCGCGAGGGCTGGGGTGCGTCGGTGCGATCGCGATGCTGGGGTGCGCTATCGCGATCGATGCTGGGGTGCAACTGCGCAAGATCGCAGTGCCAGGGTGCAACGACGCGATCTCGCGGTGGGTCATGGCGCGATCTCGCGCTGGGTCATGGCGCGATCTCGCGCCGTTGGTGGGCTGGTAAAGTGGGTCGGAGGTGTGTGGGTGTGGGTTTGTCCAGTGGGCTGGAGCTGTGTGGGGATCGGAGCTGTGTGGGTGAGGTTTCGTCCAGTGGGCCGGAGCTGTGGGAGAGTGGCGGCGCTCGTCGGACGGTGGGTGAAGCTCGGACCGGCTTGAGGCAGGGAGTGGAGCTTGACTAGAGCTTGACTTGAGGCAGCGAGAAGGCGAGAGGGAAAATAGGACTGAAACGGTTTGTAGGTAAAATACAAATGGAAAAGAATTTCCGGGTCAGAGGCCTAAGTTTTACAGTCAACTGTTCTTATTTTCCGTTTGACCATATTTTCAGCACCTGCCAAACACCCGAAAACGTGGAAAACCATTTCCTGAAACCGTTTACCGTCGAACTTTCCCCCCTTTTTGAACTTTTGTTTCCAAAGAAGTAAAAATGATAGGGTTTGGTATGATGCAAACAATAGTACAATATATTTAAGCCTTTCCTCTATTTTAAGCAAAAAAAAAAAAAAAAAACCACTCTTTTTGGTATGGTGAAGCCAAGCAATTGACTGGAAACCAGACCACATCATTGATGAGAATGGGCTGGGAGGACTTTGTCGCACTGAAGACAAAAGTCCTCCTGAGTAAGCTTTTCATCCCAAAAAAATCCTGCTGAGTATGCTTTGTAATCATCCTGTGTATAATTGTATTGGAAGTAGAACACGATTTTTTTTTTTATTTAAAATATGTTCTGTTTCCGTCAGTCATACAGAACATGTTTTGTCATCTTACTCAAACAAAAAATAAACACAACTTAGGAGCATGGAGATTCAATCATTAATGGAAGGGTTGTGTTAAAGGGCACCGTAAGGTGCCCATTAACAACACATTTTGTTGCAGCTTTTCCGATTTTTGGATAGCTTTTGGTAGTTTTTGGCAATTTTTTTATATCTTTTTTGACAATTATTTTTTTATTTTTTATTTTTTTAAGTGAGACCCAAAAAGGGAAATGTTAACAAGCATCGGACGATGCTTGTTAACATTTTCCTTAATGAAATACTCATAGTTTTAAAAACCGGATTGGAGGCAAAATTGTTTTTTGACTTTTTGTCACTAGTTCCCGGTTTAACTTAAGTTTTTGACTGGTTTTGGAAATTTTCACCGGATCGGATTGGTGTCCAATTTCCGGTTAAATCAGTCAAATTGGCTGATCTGGTCCTATTTTTAAAACATGCGAATACCATTACCACATGATACTAGAGCCCTGCATGTCATTAATTAAATTAAATTAAATAAATAAATAAAAGTGTTCTGTTTTCGTCACAATTATTCAAAATACGTTTTGTCAGCTTGCTCAAAGAAAAAATAGACACAACTTTGGAGCATGGAGCTTCAATAATTAATGGAATACCATTATCACATTATACTAGAGCCCTGCATGTCATGGAAACAGAAGGTTTTTGCGAATCAAATGATCACACCTGTGTCATAAGTAAGCCACTCAAACATATCTTTCTAAAGAAATAAAATATATTTTTTTAGGAATAATAGATTGGGTCATACTATACTACTAGTCGTTTGTTGTCTCCTCTCATCCAATAATCTACTCGGGTTGCCAACTAAAACCTCACCAGTTTGTTTTCCTGCCAGCAGAGCGTTTAGGATTAGATAGTGATAAACACTCACGAGTCCATGTAAAGTCAACAACTCATCACTTCCTATAGCATCAAGATAGCATCAGTGTTGGCAAACCATGTGAAATTGTGAGTCTTCTTGTGTATTGGAGCTGTTATTCGAGATAAAGACAAGACGAAAAACCAGCTCAAATCAAAATTCTGTCAGCTTGATAGCACCCTCAATCAATTGAGCTTAACAGCAACCTCAATCAGTTGAGCTCAACATCAACCTCTATCTATCGAACTGTGAGAACCTGGTTTTTAATTAGGACCATAAGTCAGCAAAAGTCTTGGATTTTGAGCCCAAAATGACATTATAAGTTGACAGAATGAGAGAATTTTAGAGGAGAGAGAGCTTCCCTTGCACGCCTTGGGTTTTGTAATTTTAATTCTTTCTCAAAATCATCATACTAGAGTTACTAAATAGATCTAAAGATGGATTGATGTAAAAGCTGAAGCTATAGCCTATGACCAACTTGCTAATGTGAAAAAAATCAAGTCAGAACTTGAAGTCAAACAACCATAGTGGAAGAGTTCAATTAGGATGAACCTGCACAATAGTAACTTCTACTGGAGGTAGCAAACTAAAAAAAAAAAATGTTAATTTCATTTGTAAACTTCGATATCATTGGTGAATTCTTTCACTAAGGGTAAGCCTTAAATCCCTAGAGGGATTTTGTAACCATATTGGCATATTGTGTCTTATTTATTTTTCCACATGGTTTTTTTTTTTTGTTGCAATAATCTTATTTATTTTCCCTTTGTAACCATATTGCAGTTTTGTATTAGATCATTAAACTTTTGTTTATTATAATAGATTGCTCATTTGAGGAATGTTTCCCTTGTAGTGGTTTGTCCCTTTGGTAGTTTTCCTTGGGTTTTCCACTTAGTCACCATATTGATGTCTCTCATTGTAATTGATCTTATGCGGGCATATGCTTAGCAAGCTTTAATTTTTTACACATAATTAATTAACTCATAATCTATAATTTGGCACAATTAATATATATGATGAGTATTACATCCACAACATTTTCATAACAAATCTTAATTATGTGGTAATATGTTACTGGTTCTCATCTGAGTCCACCACAAATATCACTTGTTTACCTACCACTAAGAGTATGTAAGAGTATGTATGGTAGGTTGTAAACTTGTAATCGACATTATAATATAATAGTTATTCTTATGATTTAATTATTTGGTAGTTTAATTATGTTTTTATTATGGAGAATAATCATTCTTTAAGAATATCTATTCTTTAAAATGAGGAATAACTATTCATCTCTAAAATGGTTGTAATAAACTATTCATTAATAGGTATAATAGTTTTTTAAATTAATACATTTCCAAATATACAAACTTTCTATATGCACATAATAATTATATAAATAAAAAATATTAAAAAATAACTTCTCTCTCAAATTTTTTATATATATATATATATATATATTCTTTTTCAGATAATATAACTGTATAAGTAAGATATTTTATAAACATAGTCTTAAGTTTTATTTTAATATTATAGCTTACAATCAAACCTATGAATATATTTATTCATTCCATTACAATACCTTTTAGTCATTCCATTACAACACATTTTATTCAGAATAATAAAGATTAACATTCATATCTGAAAGCTCGGATTTGTGTTAAAAACATAAGAGTTGTTTAGACCCTAAATTAAAAAAAATTAAAGCTAGATTGCTTTTACTCTAACTTATCTAAGTGCAAAAACAAGAGTAAATGAAGCGCAGACAACCTATATTACTCTAGTGCATAAACATGAACAACAAACAATAAAAGTAAAGCACAAGAGTAAAGGAAGGGAGATGCAAACACAAGATAACATGCCGATGTATTATCGAAGAGGAAACCGAAGAACTTGGCGAAAAACCTCTCTGTCGCCCTCCAAGCAGTAAATCGATCCACTAGACCATAAGTTGGGATATACGAATAGCAAGAGACCCTCCAAGCCTAATCTACCCAATGTACCTAAGCCCTCCAAGCTCCTACTCCAACAAGGCTTCTCGGAACCGTGTCTTGTCTAGCTTTCCAGATCCTGCAATACGCCCAATTGCTTCTGCCAAGCCTCACCGGCTTCTTTTGGCAAATCTCCAAAACTTCTCAAGCTCCAAAACACTCTCTACACTCTGAAAAGGTGTGGGTTGTGTTTGGATTAAATCTCCTCTCAAAGTATGACAATGGAAGAGGGAAGGAGAAGAGGCTACAATGATTTCTCATTAAGGATGAATAACTCTCTCTCTAAAAGATGGGTGTGTGTGTTGTTGAAAACCTATCTAGGGTTTTTCTCTCTGAATGGTCTCTCATACTTTTGTGGGTAATGAGGGTATATATAGTATGGGTGAAGGGTAAGAAAGTCACACTTAAAAAAACTCCAGGCAGAGAGTTTCGCTAGTATCTCACAAGAAGGCCTTACTCGCGAGAAACTTGCGAAATTGACTGCCTGTCACGACTCTTCAGCTTCCAGTCATGTGCTTCTCACATGCCTTTTTCACAGGAACCCTTCTTGCGAACTTCTTGCGAGTTAGTTGCGAAATGCATTGATTTTCAATTAAGCTTAAGTCTTCACCAACTTAATATTAAACCCAATACAATAGAATCCCACAAAATACAAGAAACAAAATAAAGCAAATACAACACTTTTTGTCATGGAATAAAGCCAACATAAAACATAGTTGTAAATCACAACTTTACAATCTCCCCCTTTGACTATTCCGTGACAAATCACCCTATAACAGACTCTAGACTTAAACGTGAATTTGGGAACAATGGAAAAACTCACTCACACCTAAATCTAGAAGCTGTGAAGCACTTGGAACATATATACCTATAACCTGAAACACTTGCACAAAACACATTAGACCCTCAAGGTAAAGCAAGTAATAAAAGGACAAGTATAATGTAACAAGTAAAATGCGATCAAGTAAACATGATGTGAAACATATGAACAACTTGATCATACACCAAAACAGTCATATATAAATGACTACAATGATCATATAGCAAAGCAAATGATCATCCAAACATGCAATCAATAAAATGCGATTAAGTAAACATGATGTGAAACATATAAACAACTTGATCATACACCAAAACAGTCATATAGAAATGACTACAATGATCATATAGAAAAGCAAATGGTCATCCGAACATGCAATCAAGAATGCACAATAACATAAGGATGTATGCATGCCCAACACAAAACCAATGCAAAACATCAAAGTTTTTGCATTAAGGATACAAAATCTAACAAAGGCATAAGTGTATTCCAACACATAAACACGATGCAATGAGAGCAACAAAGCATAGATACTAAAAGTAACTCAAAGCACCATAAAGTAATGAGAAAACAAGCATAAACTAAAGCAAGACAAAACAAGGTTTTCTCATAAAAGTTGTCTTCTCCCCCTTGGTATATGCATCTCCCCTATGACTTTCACCCCATATGAATGTGCACGAGGTAGAATTTCTCCCCCTAAAAATATGCTCATGAGTCATATAGAAATGACGAAAAACACTGGTATATTCTCCGGTATACACTCCCCGATATACACTCCCCCTTTTTGTCACAAATAGACAAATGAATCAAGAAGAAGGAGGGATAGAAAAGAAGATATGAACAAGAATAAGATGCATGAAAGGTGTAAAATGTATGAGAAAGTGAAGCTCAAACAAAAGATAAAACATCTTAAGAAGACAATGCTACAAAGCATAAAGTAAACATGACATGCTAAGGATGATGGAACAATATGTAGACCAAGGCATGACATAGAAACAATAACATGTTATATGTGCTAAAGGTCTAAAAAGACTTAACTAGCATGAGTGAATGCAAAGCATGTCAAGTGCTAGAGTGTGTGCAAGAAATGTGCATCTAGTGTGCATGGGAGATGCATGAGCAATGCATGAATAAGCACTCACGGAGCAAAGTGTATAAAACACACCACCAATGATCAAAACATGATAAACATGAATAATTATGGTGATCCCAAAAAATTGGTACTCATCAGAGTCCAAAATAGTGAGAAAATGTTATTTGGGCATTTTATCAAACACTTAGAGTGCACATACTACATATGTATGTTAAAAAATGCAACATATGAAAAACTTGTTTGAAAACATGTTATTTTTGCCACAAGGGGCCAACATCCAAAGCAAAACATCATTTAAAACAAAGCCCAATAAAAAAGATTGACAAAAATTAAGTTTTCCAACTCCTATTTGAGAAAATCTCAACTATGAACATAAAACCCCCTAAAAACATAATCTAAGGATCAAAATCAATGAAAAGAGTTAAAAATTACCTTAGAGATGTTAATGGAATAAAAAACACTTGAATTTAGTTGGGTTTTGATGTATAAATATTAAAACAAGGGTTTGTGAGAGGATGAGAGAAGTTTAAAGCAAATGACCCACGAAATGCCCTTTAAAAGCTGATCTTAAAATTTTTGTTGGAAGTTTCACTAGTTAGCATACCGCTAAATTTCGCTTGTAAGCCTTACTCGCGAACCAGTCGCAAAACAGTTGCAAAACTCTCTGTCCAAAGCTGAAAAACTTGAGAATTTGACCTTTAACTTATGACTGAGCTTACACTACGAAAACACCCAGAAAACATGTTTTTCACATTAAAAAAAAAATTGAAAAAATTTTAAAAACATGAGTAATACAAATCACTTCCAAAAGCAAACAAAAAGAACAAACATCTTTTTGTTTTGATCCACATAAGGTTGAGCACACACACACATCACATTTGAACATGTACAATCACACAAATGAAATAAACATTCATTGAACATTAGACTTGTGTGTTGTGTGTGTGTATCAAATGTGGAATGATCCTTAGTCTAGAATAAAGTTTCAATGATCAATTCAATCAAATCATATACAACTAGTACTAAGTCAAGTGGACTATCTCTGTAAATTGAAATTTATCAACCACTTTGTTGGCTTTATTCCTTGCCAATTTGCTTGTAATTCAGCACTTAGAAACCCTAATTTTAGGTGGGACTCATGTAAGGGTAGTATGTGAGAAAGTGTGAAGAAATGCTCAATACTGTGTAGTGAAGCAAGGACTCGTGGCTGGATCTTGCGAGTGGCTCACGGCTTGCAAGCCGCCAGATGATGCACACGAGTGAAGCATGCAGAGAAGATGAACAGTCATGCTAGCTGGAGCACTACAGGACAAAAATTCCAGTCTGGCCATTCTGTTTGTTCGCGGCTTGAACTCGCGACTCAGTCAAGTTGCGAGGCCAAGTCACCAGTCAGCTCTGTTTTTTTTATAAAAAAACCTGACTCTTCCCATTCCATTCTCACTCCAGTATCAAAACCCTTTATACCCATGAAATGTAGGGAGCTTCCAGAGAGAATTTTGAGAAGGAAACCCTAGAGGAAAATAAGATTGACTCATCCACAATCTTCACATAGAGACTCTTCAAATTCCTCTACTCTCTTCCTCTCCATTGTTACATCCTTGAGAGGCACATTACCAAAACCTTTTCTCACCATAACCATATCTGTGAGAAGGTTGTTTGGCACTTTGGGAAGCAGTTAGGAAGGGACCAATTTCATTATTGGTTAATGCTATGGGCTATAGTGGAATCCAGTAAGCTAAAGAAGAAATAGGTTCAGCGCAACCTCGTTGGAGTAGGAGCTTAGAGGGCTTAGGGACACTAGGTAGATTAGGTTTGGAGGGTCTTCTGTTGTCCATGTATCCCAACTACATTCTTTAGTGGATTATTGACCACTTGGAGGGCAGCGTAGAGGTTTTACGCCAAGGGCTTCGGTTTCATCTTCGATAACACATCGTTGTGTTGTCCTTGTGTTTGCATCTCTCTTCCCTTAATCTTTGCCATTTAATTTCTGATGTGGGTTTGATTTTATTTGGTTTAGATTATGTTATCAATTCTGTTTTAGCTTATTTACATTTTCCGCACGTAAATTGTTTGTTAATAAGCTTGAATTGGTAAATTGTAATTTAGGGGTCTAAACGTTCAAAGGTGTTTTACACGCTTTTTGAACTTTCAATTGGTATCAGAGCGGGTGTACTCTTTTTGGTTTAAACACCTTAGTGCGATCCCGGTTTCAATCTTTGAATGCTCCACCATACTTTGATGGTAGAAATTATGCCTTTTGGAAGGTACGAATGAGAGCATTCTTATGTTCAATAGATGAATCTGTTTGGGATTCTGTTGATGTCGGCTGGACTAGGCCGGAGGCAGCCAAATCCACATGGGATAAGGCAGCCCTCACGGCGTCTAATGCAAATAGCAAAGCACTTAACGCTATTTTTTGTGGTGTATCTCCAGATGAGTTCCACATGATGTCTCACATAACCATTGCCAAGGAGGCATGGCAAATATTGGAAACCACATATGAGGGAACAAAGAAAGTTAAAGACACCAAGTTGCAGATGCTAACCACTCGATTTGAGGAGCTGAAAATGAGTGAGGATAAGTCATTTGACTCTTTCTATAGTAAGCTGAATGAAGTGGTCATCGGCAAGTTTAACTTGGGAGAGAAAACGGAGGACTCGAAAGTTGTACAAAAAATTCTTCGTTCATTGCCAAAGAGCTTCCGTGCAAAGGTGACTGCAATTGAGGAAAGCAAGGACCTGGATGAAATCAAAGTCCAAGAGCTGATTGGCTCTCTCTAAACATATGAGCTTTCATTGCCAAATCAAAGAAAGAGCAAATCACTTGCACTTAAGACTATAAATAAAAGGGTAGAAGCACAAGACTCATCGGATGAGGATGTAGTTGAAAAGGATGTAGCTTACCTTGCAAAGAATTTTTGAAAATTCCTGAAGTTCAAGAACAGTGGGAAGTCTGGGGATAAAGGGAAATTCACAAGTTCCGGAAAGGAGAAAAAGGACTTCAAAAAGAGACATGGGAAGAAGTCCTAATCTACCCAAGGAGTCACTTGTTTTGAATGTAATGGGCATGGCCATTTAAAAAGGAATGTCCTAATTATTTGAGATCGAAAGGGAAGGCTTATGCCACCACTCTTAGTGACTCAGATTCTTACACCTCTGATTCGGAGGATAGCTGTGATGAAGAAGGAAATTTCTCAGTGTTCATGAATATTGCTCATGTTGAGTCTTCGGAGGACTTGAATATGCTTGTGCAAGAGCTTGGGGAGCATAGTGATGAGGAATCCATGGGTATTAGAGAAGAATTGGATGTTGAAGAATATGAAGATACAGCTGGTCTTCAAGAGAACTACAATTCACTTCTTGAGAAGTCGGGAGAGTATGCGAGGGTGGCCAAGGCGGCTGTAAAGAAGATGAAGAAAGTAGAGGAGGACTATCGAAGTCTCCTAGTGAAATACAAAGAGGCCAAGTGTGAGATTGAGACGCTAAATGGCGAACTAACCGAAGCTTACACCAAGGTGAGATTCCTTAAGCTTGAGGTGGTTCAAGCAAATGCCAAAATAAAGCACGTATCCACAAAGAAGCTCGATGATGTCCTTTCCTATTAAAAAAAATTTTCTGACAAAATCAGATTAGGATACATCAGAGAAAGTAGCTTAACTATGAATACCTCCAAAGAAGTGAAGTTTGTGAAGGCCAAAGAGCCGGCTGTAGTTGTCCCTATTGTGGAGAAGGAAAAGGTTGAAAAGAAGAAGAATGTAGCTAACCAGCGTGTGTTGAACAAGTCCCATAATCAATCTACGGTCAGGTCTGAAGTTAGAGAAAAATCTCTTCCAAGATCATAACGAGGTCCTAGAGCGAACCATGTGTGTCATCACTACGGTCTTCAAGGGCACACCCTACCAAATTGTCATAAGCTGAAAACATTAAGGAATGCTAGTGATCAAAGGTCAAGAGGACCAAGAAACGACAAAACAAGTCGGGCTGTTGAACCATCAAGAGGTCGAAATGGTGATCTCGAAATGATAGACGTGATGAAGATGATTGGTGCTTTCACCAACTGCTTGGAAAGCTTCACAAGAAGGTTTGAAAGTCCTAACTCTCGTACCCAATCCTATAGGGATATCACCCCAAACACATGTGACGTGTGGGTGAAAAAGGGTACTCATGCATAAGTATTACAACATGTCCATGCATTAATTCTTCCTATGTTGTGTGAATATGCTTGATTGTATGCTTATTGGTTGTTTGTTTGTTTGTTTTCGCTTTAAATGTTCTACATTGTTTTTTATCATTTTTTTGTGTCAAAAATCCAAAAACACATAAAAAGTAGAAAATCCTAAAAGTTTAATTGTCTTTGTTGGGTTTTGTTTCAAAACATGTTTTCCCTTGTACCTTTGTACTAATGGCCTTGTGCATTTATGAGCATAGCTTGTTCCTTATGCACTCATATCATTGTGGGAGAAATCTTAACATCTATGTGACTGTTGTAAATAGATCTTCAAACTTGTCATGAATGATTAATGAATGGTTTTGTCGATCTTGAGACATGCATAGACTTGTGCCTATATATCTTCCAACTCCTTTATTTATTGTTTTTGCTTACAAGAGCTCACTAAATGTAAATCTCCAAATGAAAAGAGATATTGAGTTGCAAAAGCCTGTCGCACATACTGGTATTTGACTAGGAAAAAGGGAAAGCGACTTGTATAAATTGTATGATGCCCAAAAAGCCAAAGGCTACCTCATTAACTGAAACATCAAAATTTTTGGCATCGATCTCATAATGAGATGTATTGTTTCAAAAAGATCAAATGATGTGTTGTATATGGAGCCAAATGAAAAGCTTCAATCTTATGCTATCAAGTTTTGTGGGAGGTCATATATGCATACTTCTATAATTGAGATGGGTCACATTATGTGGTGCTAATTATGTATGCCTTGGTTGAATTGATCATTGAAGCTTCACATTATACTAAGGACTATCTCGTATTTGATACCCATACACATCACACAAGCCTATGATCAATGAATGTCATATTTATTTGTGTGATTGTACTTGATTAAATGTGTTTTCACATGCTCAATCTATGTTGATCAAATAGAAAAAGATTTCTGAGTGTTTTAAGTTGTTTTTGGAAAGTATTTTGTTCTTTCAAAAATGCCAAAATTTTCAAAAACAATGTTGCCTTGTTTTGGCGACTCAGTCACGGGTTGGTCCAGTCACATGCCCCAGTCGCGAGCCCATACAGTGATTTCTCGCGACTCATTGGCAGGTAAATGTCCCAGTCGTGAAAAATACTTAGAATATTTTTCAAATTTTAGGTCTTTATGTTTTTCACGGCTCAGAGTGGTGACTTGTTCGCAAGTGGAAAGTCTAGTCGCGAGGGGTACACAGAGATTTTTGCGGCTTAATTTGCGACTTCCTTGCGGGTAAAACTTCTAATCATGAAAAACACTTAAAAAAAATTTTCAAATTTTTGTGTTTAAGTGATCTAGCAACTGAGACTGGAGACTTGCACGCGACTTGACTCAGTCGCAAAAAACGTGTGTTTTGCGTTTTATGGTAAGTTTTTAAAACCATTTCAGTTTTTCCTCGAACTTTTGTGACTGTTCATTGCCTTCCCCATTCATACCTCTCTCAAACTCATTGTGTTTCTCACAAAAACCACCATTGCTCTTCATCATCTCATCTTCAATCTTCAGGAAAAGGTATGGTGTTTCTTATTTTCACTACATATTTCTTGGTTATAGCCTTGTTTTTCCTGGATTTTTGAGTTGTTGCTTGAGTTTTGCAATTTGTATGTTCGAACATGGGTTTGGTTACTTTTGCTGATTTTATTGAATGGGTTTTGCTAATTTTGATGATTTGTTGCTTGTTATTTATGTTTCCGTGTGTGCTTTTCATCTTTGAGTAGTGTATCCTGTTTGTGCTGTGCTATGCAGATCATGCCCATAGTGTAGTGTCTCAAAGGCAGTTACTTGTTCTTCTGAGGTTTTCATATATTTAGTTGTGCATAAGTTGTGCCTGCACACTAATCTCATGTGTACACCACACATATCTGTGTTGCTTATACATCAATACATGCTTCAATACTACATACTTGGTTCAACTTCCATGGTTATGTGATATGTCTTTTTGCGTAACAATGAGTGTTTCTTTCATGGACTAACTTGGATATAATCAAGTCTATGTTTGTGTCGTGTGGTTTGGAAATTGGTTCTCTGTTGTGTGGATGTTATTTAGCAGATGTCTCATCGTTCCTCTCAAGGAAAAGAGCCTGTAATTGATGCTCCATCATCCCCTATTTCAAAATGGACTCAACATTCATCTCAAGCATCAAACAGTGAGAGATTCAGGACTCCCCTTGATTCACAGACTTTCTTAAGCATTTTCGAAGATGCTCCTGCTGTAGTAGAAAGGGTTGTAAAATTTGATACCCTGGGGACAACATTTATCCCTATGATCTTTGAAACAAAAGATTGGGCTAGCTTGTTTGGAAACTTTGAGGATCAGATTGATGAATTAGTTAAGGAGTTCTATTCAAATGCTAGATACACCTGAGTTGAATTGTAGTGTTGGGTACGAGGAAGGGAGTTCAACATCAATCCAGACTACACTGCAAAGGTTCTTCGAATCAATAGGTCGGCAAATGTAGACCTCACTTCATATGATGATAGACTTCCTAAGGTACGAGATATTCTTCAAATTCTTGGGCCGGATCATGATATTTCATCAAAAGGCAAGTCCATTGGAACGGCAAAGTTTGCACCTGATCTGACGACTCTCAAATTGATCATGTTCTTCAACCTCTATCCACTCTCAAACACTGCATTTATCAACCTTGGTCGAGCACAATACCTATGTGATCTCATCACCAAAGCTCCAATTGACATTTGTGCCCACATTTTTCAGACCATTGGGAAAACAGTAGCACGGTTAGCAGCCTGAACATGCCTTCCTTTTTGTAGTCTTCTCATGAAGATCATCGTTCTTGAAGGTGTTCATCCCCCAACAAATGGAAAAATACTAACTCGTCTTTGACCATTGTCCATGATATCCCTTCAAGAAAGTAAGAGTCACTCTTCTAAAGCACCCAAGAGTGAATCCTTCACTCATGTCACTCTATCCGGTCATGGCTCAGTGACACCTATGCATACAGAGACTTCTCCTCCTAATACTCCTGAACTACAGACAACTAGCACTCAGCCTGTTCATCATAGCTTCCATGATGACAGGATGAGCATTTTGATTGAGGATCTGTATAAGCGTATTTCCGGATTTGAAAAAGTTCTATACTCCACCAACAACCAAGTTCAAATGCGTCTCACAACTATTGAGACACAATTAGATGCCATTCAACAAAAGCTGGAGGAAAGCCTTTAGCTATTCGTGCCAAAAAGGGGGAGAGATAGCATACAGTAAGGGGGAGAGCAATACAAGAATGGGAAGTGTGCATAATGAAAGGGGGAGAATTTTTGAAGGGCAGCTCTTGAGGGGGAGTGTCTATTTGAGGGGGAGCATGCCAAAAACTCATTTTGAGCAGTTTACTTTTTGTTTATATTCTATAGTTTCTGGTGTTGTGTTTTGTTTTTTGTTTTTTTGTTTTTTTTTTTGGGTTTGCCAAATACTTTGTTAAATATTATGGTTTTCTTTTGCTGGTTTAAACTCATGGTTTTTCCTTGGACCATATATATATATTTAAGATGCCTTACAGTATTGTGGTATGTACCCATGTTGCTTTTGTAAGCTTTTAGGGTTTATTTTTCTATGCTTTGTAGGCTTTTATGGTTTGTACCATAGTTATGTAGCCTTTATATTTTAGTACCTATGCTTTGTAGCTCATGTACTTGATGTTATGTTTTGCATTGCTTTAAGTACATCACTCTTGTGCCCTAGTAGGATCTTGTTCCTAGATGCATATACTTCATGTACTATGCACTAGTTGAGTGTTGGACATGCAAATGATTCTTTGCATTTACGCTTAATAGCTTGCATGTCCGGATGTTCATTCCAAGTGTGAATGAGCATTGTGGTCACTATTTCATAGTGATTGCCTGCATGGTCAAGCTTTGGTTTATTACTTTACTCCATTGTGCTTGATCGCATTATGCTTGCCTCATATGCATTACAAGTTTTTCTACATGCCATGATCATATTATGTTGTTGTGTTTCAGGAGACACTTGTTCTTATGATTCAAGAGCTACACAAATTCTAGAGTTAGGTGTGAGTGAGTTTTGTTCAACTGTTCCCAACTCACGTGTTAAGTCTAGAGTTTTTTTTAGAGTATTGTCACGAAATAGCCAAAGGGGGAGATTGTAAGGTTGAAATTTATCAACCACTTTGTTGGCTTTATTCCGTGCCAATTTGCTTGTAATTCAGCACTTAGAAACCCTGTTTTTAGGTGGGACTAATGTAAAGGTAGCGTGTGAGAAAGAGTGAAGAAATGCTCAAGACTGTGCAGTGAAGCAGAGACTCGCGGGTGGCTAGTGGTTTGCAAGCCGCTAGATGATGCACATGAGTGAAGCATGGAAAGAAGATGAACAGTCACGCTAACTAGAGCACTACAGGACAAAAAGTCCAGTCTGGCCATTCTTTTTGTTCGCGGCTTGAACTCGCAACTCAGTCAAGTCGTGAGGCCAAGTCGCCAGTTAGCTCTTTTTTAAAAAAAAAACTGACTCTTCACATTCCATTCTCACTCCAGTATAAATACCCCTTATACCCACGAAATGTAGAGAGATTCCAAAGAGAATTTTGAGAGAGAAACCCTAGAGAAAAATAAGATTGACTCATCCACAATTTTCACATAGAGACTCTTTAAATTCCTCTACTGTCTTCCTCTCCATTGTTACATCCTTGAGAGGCACATTACCAAAACATTTTCTCACCATACCCATATCTATAAGAAGGATGTTTGGTGCTTTGGGAAGTAGTTAGGAAGGGACCAATTTCATTATTGGTTGATGCTATGGTCTATAGCAGAATCCGGTAAGCTAAAGAAGAAATAGGTTCGGCGCAACCTCGTTAGAATAGGAGCTTGGAGGGCTTAGGTACACTAGGTAGATTAGGCTTGGAAGGTCTTTTGTTGTCCATGTATCCCAACTACATTCTTTAGTCGATTATTGACCGCTTGGAGGGCGGCGGAGAGGTTTTACTCTGAGGGCTTTGGTTTCCTCTTCGATAACACATCGTTGTGTTGTCCTTGTGTTTGCATCTTTGCCATTTAATTTTTGCTGTGGATGTGATTTTATTTGGTTTAGATTATGTTTCAATTCTGTTTTAGCTTATTTACATTTTCCGCACGTAAATTGTTTGTTAATAAGCTTGAATTGGTAATTGGTAATTTGAGGGTCTAAACGTTGAAAGGTGTTTTACATGCTTTTTGAACTTTCAATCTCAATTATAGAAATGAACATCTATGATCTCCCACAAGAAAATGATTACATTTCTTTGACGCTTTTCATTTTGCTTCTTTACAAATCATAACATTGATCAATTTTAAACAAAACATCTCATTTTGAGATCGATGCTTGAAATTTTTGATATTTCATCTTTGTGAGTGAGCCTTTGGCTTTTTGAGACACCATCCATTTTAATACAAGTTGCTTTCCCTTTTTCCTAGTCAAATATTGGTATGTGCGATGACTTTAGCAGCTTAATATCTCTTTTCAAGATTTGACATT